>NW_026555087.1:0-12500 GCF_021234165.1 Pteronotus mesoamericanus | reverse complement strand
ATTAAAATTAAAATTAAAATTAAAATTAAAATTAAAATTAAAATTAAAATTAAAATTAAAATTAAAATTAAAATTAAAATTAAAATTAAAATTAAAATTAAAATTAAAATTAAAATTAAAATTAAAATTAAAATTAAAATTAAAATTAAAATTAAAATTAAAATTAAAATTAAAATTAAAATTAAAATTAAAATTAAAATTAAAATTAAAATTAAAATTAAAATTAAAATTAAAATTAAAATTAAAATTAAAATTAAAATTAAAATTAAAATTAAAATTAAAATTAAAATTAAAATTAAAATTAAAATTAAAATTAAAATTAAAATTAAAATTAAAATTAAAATTAAAATTAAAATTAAAATTAAAAAAATTAAAATTAAAATTAAAATTAAAATTAAAATTAAAATTAAAATTAAAATTAAAATTAAAATTAAAATTAAAATTAAAATTAAAATTAAAATTAAAATTAAAATTAAAATTAAAATTAAAATTAAAATTAAAATTAAAATTAAAATTAAAATTAAAATTAAAATTAAAATTAAAATTAAAATTAAAATTAAAATTAAAATTAAAATTAAAATTAAAATTAAAATTAAAATTAAAATTAAAATTAAAATTAAAATTAAAATTAAAATTAAAATTAAAATTAAAATTAAAATTAAAATTAAAATTAAAATTAAAATTAAAATTAAAAAATTAAAATTAAAATTAAAATTAAAATTAAAATTAAAATTAAAATTAAAATTAAAATTAAAATTAAAATTAAAATTAAAATTAAAATTAAAATTAAAATTAAAATTAAAATTAAAATTAAAATTAAAATTAAAATTAAAATTAAAATTAAAATTAAAATTAAAATTAAAATTAAAATTAAAATTAAAATTAAAATTAAAATTAAAATTAAAATTAAAATTAAAATTAAAATTAAAATTAAAATTAAAATTAAAATTAAAATTAAAATTAAAAATTAAAATTAAAATTAAAATTAAAATTAAAATTAAAATTAAAATTAAAATTAAAATTAAAATTAAAATTAAAATTAAAATTAAAATTAAAATTAAAATTAAAATTAAAATTAAAATTAAAATTAAAATTAAAATTAAAATTAAAATTAAAATTAAAATTAAAATTAAAATTAAAATTAAAATTAAAATTAAAATTAAAATTAAAATTAAAATTAAAATTAAAATTAAAATTAAAATTAAAATTAAAATTAAAATTAAAATTAAAATTAAAATTAAAATTAAAATTAAAATTAAAATTAAAATTAAAATTAAAATTAAAATTAAAAAAATTAAAATTAAAATTAAAATTAAAATTAAAATTAAAATTAAAATTAAAATTAAAATTAAAATTAAAATTAAAATTAAAATTAAAATTAAAATTAAAATTAAAATTAAAATTAAAATTAAAATTAAAATTAAAATTAAAATTAAAATTAAAATTAAAATTAAAATTAAAATTAAAATTAAAATTAAAATTAAAATTAAAATTAAAATTAAAATTAAAATTAAAATTAAAATTAAAATTAAAATTAAAATTAAAATTAAAATTAAAATTAAAATTAAAATTAAAATTAAAATTAAAATTAAAATTAAAATTAAAATTAAAATTAAAATTAAAATTAAAATTAAAATTAAAATTAAAATTAAAATTAAAATTAAAATTAAAATTAAAATTAAAATTAAAATTAAAATTAAAATTAAAATTAAAATTAAAATTAAAATTAAAATTAAAATTAAAATTAAAATTAAAATTAAAATTAAAATTAAAATTAAAATTAAAATTAAAATTAAAATTAAAATTAAAATTAAAATTAAAATTAAAATTAAAATTAAAATTAAAATTAAAATTAAAATTAAAATTAAAATTAAAATTAAAATTAAAATTAAAATTAAAATTAAAATTAAAATTAAAATTAAAATTAAAATTAAAATTAAAATTAAAATTAAAATTAAAATTAAAATTAAAATTAAAATTAAAATTAAAATTAAAATTAAAATTAAAATTAAAATTAAAATTAAAATTAAAATTAAAATTAAAATTAAAATTAAAATTAAAATTAAAATTAAAATTAAAATTAAAATTAAAATTAAAATTAAAATTAAAAAATTAAAATTAAAATTAAAATTAAAATTAAAATTAAAATTAAAATTAAAATTAAAATTAAAATTAAAATTAAAATTAAAATTAAAATTAAAATTAAAATTAAAATTAAAATTAAAATTAAAATTAAAATTAAAATTAAAATTAAAATTAAAATTAAAATTAAAATTAAAATTAAAATTAAAATTAAAATTAAAATTAAAATTAAAATTAAAATTAAAATTAAAATTAAAATTAAAATTAAAATTAAAATTAAAATTAAAATTAAAATTAAAATTAAAATTAAAATTAAAATTAAAATTAAAAAATTAAAATTAAAATTAAAATTAAAATTAAAATTAAAATTAAAATTAAAATTAAAATTAAAATTAAAATTAAAATTAAAATTAAAATTAAAATTAAAATTAAAATTAAAATTAAAATTAAAATTAAAATTAAAATTAAAATTAAAATTAAAATTAAAATTAAAATTAAAATTAAAATTAAAATTAAAATTAAAATTAAAATTAAAATTAAAATTAAAATTAAAATTAAAATTAAAATTAAAAAATTAAAATTAAAATTAAAATTAAAATTAAAATTAAAATTAAAATTAAAATTAAAATTAAAATTAAAATTAAAATTAAAATTAAAATTAAAATTAAAATTAAAATTAAAATTAAAATTAAAATTAAAAAATTAAAATTAAAATTAAAATTAAAATTAAAATTAAAATTAAAATTAAAATTAAAATTAAAATTAAAATTAAAATTAAAATTAAAATTAAAATTAAAATTAAAATTAAAATTAAAATTAAAATTAAAATTAAAATTAAAATTAAAATTAAAATTAAAATTAAAATTAAAATTAAAATTAAAATTAAAATTAAAATTAAAATTAAAATTAAAATTAAAATTAAAATTAAAATTAAAATTAAAATTAAAATTAAAATTAAAATTAAAATTAAAATTAAAATTAAAATTAAAATTAAAATTAAAATTAAAATTAAAATTAAAATTAAAATTAAAATTAAAATTAAAATTAAAATTAAAATTAAAATTAAAATTAAAATTAAAATTAAAATTAAAATTAAAATTAAAATTAAAATTAAAATTAAAATTAAAATTAAAATTAAAATTAAAATTAAAATTAAAATTAAAATTAAAATTAAAATTAAAATTAAAATTAAAATTAAAAAATTAAAATTAAAATTAAAATTAAAATTAAAATTAAAATTAAAAATTAAAATTAAAATTAAAATTAAAATTAAAATTAAAATTAAAATTAAAATTAAAATTAAAATTAAAATTAAAATTAAAATTAAAATTAAAATTAAAATTAAAATTAAAATTAAAATTAAAATTAAAATTAAAATTAAAATTAAAATTAAAATTAAAATTAAAATTAAAATTAAAATTAAAATTAAAATTAAAATTAAAATTAAAATTAAAATTAAAATTAAAATTAAAATTAAAATTAAAATTAAAATTAAAATTAAAATTAAAATTAAAATTAAAATTAAAATTAAAATTAAAATTAAAATTAAAATTAAAATTAAAATTAAAATTAAAATTAAAATTAAAATTAAAATTAAAATTAAAATTAAAATTAAAATTAAAATTAAAATTAAAATTAAAATTAAAATTAAAATTAAAATTAAAATTAAAATTAAAATTAAAATTAAAATTAAAATTAAAATTAAAATTAAAATTAAAATTAAAATTAAAATTAAAATTAAAATTAAAATTAAAATTAAAATTAAAATTAAAATTAAAATTAAAATTAAAATTAAAATTAAAATTAAAATTAAAATTAAAATTAAAATTAAAATTAAAATTAAAATTAAAATTAAAATTAAAATTAAAATTAAAATTAAAATTAAAATTAAAATTAAAATTAAAATTAAAATTAAAATTAAAATTAAAATTAAAATTAAAATTAAAATTAAAATTAAAATTAAAATTAAAATTAAAATTAAAATTAAAATTAAAATTAAAATTAAAATTAAAATTAAAATTAAAATTAAAAAATTAAAATTAAAATTAAAATTAAAATTAAAATTAAAATTAAAATTAAAATTAAAATTAAAATTAAAATTAAAATTAAAATTAAAATTAAAATTAAAATTAAAATTAAAATTAAAATTAAAATTAAAATTAAAATTAAAATTAAAATTAAAATTAAAATTAAAATTAAAATTAAAATTAAAATTAAAATTAAAATTAAAATTAAAATTAAAATTAAAATTAAAATTAAAATTAAAATTAAAATTAAAATTAAAATTAAAATTAAAATTAAAATTAAAATTAAAATTAAAATTAAAATTAAAATTAAAATTAAAAAATTAAAATTAAAATTAAAATTAAAATTAAAATTAAAATTAAAATTAAAATTAAAATTAAAATTAAAATTAAAATTAAAATTAAAATTAAAATTAAAATTAAAATTAAAATTAAAATTAAAATTAAAAAAATTAAAATTAAAATTAAAATTAAAATTAAAATTAAAATTAAAATTAAAATTAAAATTAAAATTAAAATTAAAATTAAAATTAAAATTAAAATTAAAATTAAAATTAAAATTAAAATTAAAATTAAAATTAAAATTAAAATTAAAATTAAAATTAAAATTAAAATTAAAATTAAAATTAAAATTAAAATTAAAATTAAAATTAAAATTAAAATTAAAATTAAAATTAAAATTAAAATTAAAATTAAAATTAAAAAATTAAAATTAAAATTAAAATTAAAATTAAAATTAAAATTAAAATTAAAATTAAAATTAAAATTAAAATTAAAATTAAAATTAAAATTAAAATTAAAATTAAAATTAAAATTAAAATTAAAATTAAAATTAAAATTAAAATTAAAATTAAAATTAAAATTAAAATTAAAATTAAAATTAAAATTAAAATTAAAATTAAAATTAAAATTAAAATTAAAATTAAAATTAAAATTAAAATTAAAATTAAAATTAAAATTAAAATTAAAATTAAAATTAAAATTAAAATTAAAATTAAAATTAAAATTAAAATTAAAATTAAAATTAAAATTAAAATTAAAATTAAAATTAAAATTAAAATTAAAATTAAAATTAAAAAATTAAAATTAAAATTAAAATTAAAATTAAAATTAAAATTAAAATTAAAATTAAAATTAAAATTAAAATTAAAATTAAAATTAAAATTAAAATTAAAATTAAAATTAAAATTAAAATTAAAATTAAAATTAAAATTAAAATTAAAATTAAAAAATTAAAATTAAAATTAAAATTAAAATTAAAATTAAAATTAAAATTAAAATTAAAATTAAAATTAAAATTAAAATTAAAATTAAAATTAAAAAATTAAAATTAAAATTAAAATTAAAATTAAAATTAAAATTAAAATTAAAATTAAAATTAAAATTAAAATTAAAATTAAAATTAAAATTAAAATTAAAATTAAAATTAAAATTAAAATTAAAATTAAAATTAAAATTAAAATTAAAATTAAAATTAAAATTAAAATTAAAATTAAAATTAAAATTAAAATTAAAATTAAAATTAAAATTAAAATTAAAATTAAAATTAAAATTAAAATTAAAATTAAAATTAAAATTAAAATTAAAATTAAAATTAAAATTAAAATTAAAATTAAAATTAAAATTAAAAAATTAAAATTAAAATTAAAATTAAAATTAAAATTAAAATTAAAATTAAAATTAAAATTAAAATTAAAATTAAAATTAAAATTAAAATTAAAATTAAAATTAAAATTAAAATTAAAATTAAAATTAAAATTAAAATTAAAATTAAAATTAAAATTAAAATTAAAATTAAAATTAAAATTAAAATTAAAATTAAAATTAAAATTAAAATTAAAATTAAAATTAAAATTAAAATTAAAATTAAAATTAAAATTAAAATTAAAATTAAAATTAAAATTAAAATTAAAATTAAAATTAAAATTAAAATTAAAATTAAAATTAAAATTAAAATTAAAATTAAAATTAAAATTAAAATTAAAATTAAAATTAAAATTAAAATTAAAATTAAAATTAAAATTAAAATTAAAATTAAAATTAAAATTAAAATTAAAATTAAAATTAAAATTAAAATTAAAATTAAAAAATTAAAATTAAAATTAAAATTAAAATTAAAATTAAAATTAAAATTAAAATTAAAATTAAAATTAAAATTAAAATTAAAATTAAAATTAAAATTAAAATTAAAATTAAAATTAAAATTAAAATTAAAATTAAAATTAAAATTAAAATTAAAATTAAAATTAAAATTAAAATTAAAATTAAAATTAAAATTAAAATTAAAATTAAAATTAAAATTAAAATTAAAATTAAAATTAAAATTAAAATTAAAAAATTAAAATTAAAATTAAAATTAAAATTAAAATTAAAATTAAAATTAAAATTAAAATTAAAATTAAAATTAAAATTAAAATTAAAATTAAAATTAAAATTAAAATTAAAATTAAAATTAAAATTAAAATTAAAATTAAAATTAAAATTAAAATTAAAATTAAAATTAAGAATTAAAATTAAAATTAAAATTAAAATTAAAATTAAAATTAAAATTAAAATTAAAATTAAAATTAAAATTAAAATTAAAATTAAAATTAAAATTAAAATTAAAATTAAAATTAAAATTAAAATTAAAATTAAAATTAAAATTAAAATTAAAATTAAAATTAAAATTAAAATTAAAATTAAAATTAAAATTAAAATTAAAATTAAAATTAAAATTAAAATTAAAATTAAAATTAAAATTAAAATTAAAATTAAAATTAAAATTAAAATTAAAATTAAAATTAAAATTAAAATTAAAATTAAAATTAAAATTAAAATTAAAATTAAAATTAAAATTAAAATTAAAATTAAAATTAAAATTAAAATTAAAATTAAAATTAAAATTAAAATTAAAATTAAAATTAAAATTAAAATTAAAATTAAAATTAAAATTAAAATTAAAATTAAAATTAAAATTAAAATTAAAAAATTAAAATTAAAATTAAAATTAAAATTAAAATTAAAATTAAAATTAAAATTAAAATTAAAATTAAAATTAAAATTAAAATTAAAATTAAAATTAAAATTAAAATTAAAATTAAAATTAAAATTAAAATTAAAATTAAAATTAAAATTAAAATTAAAATTAAAATTAAAATTAAAATTAAAATTAAAATTAAAATTAAAATTAAAATTAAAATTAAAATTAAAATTAAAATTAAAATTAAAATTAAAATTAAAATTAAAATTAAAATTAAAATTAAAATTAAATTAAAATTAAAATTAAAATTAAAATTAAAATTAAAATTAAAATTAAAATTAAAATTAAAATTAAAATTAAAATTAAAATTAAAATTAAAATTAAAATTAAAATTAAAATTAAAATTAAAATTAAAATTAAAATTAAAATTAAAATTAAAAAAATTAAAATTAAAATTAAAATTAAAATTAAAATTAAAAAATTAAAATTAAAATTAAAATTAAAATTAAAATTAAAATTAAAATTAAAATTAAAATTAAAATTAAAATTAAAATTAAAATTAAAATTAAAATTAAAATTAAAATTAAAATTAAAATTAAAATTAAAATTAAAATTAAAATTAAAATTAAAATTAAAATTAAAATTAAAATTAAAATTAAAATTAAAATTAAAATTAAAATTAAAATTAAAATTAAAATTAAAATTAAAATTAAAATTAAAATTAAAATTAAAATTAAAATTAAAATTAAAATTAAAATTAAAATTAAAATTAAAATTAAAATTAAAAAATTAAAATTAAAATTAAAATTAAAATTAAAATTAAAATTAAAATTAAAAAATTAAAATTAAAATTAAAATTAAAATTAAAATTAAAATTAAAATTAAAATTAAAATTAAAATTAAAATTAAAATTAAAATTAAAATTAAAATTAAAATTAAAATTAAAATTAAAATTAAAATTAAAATTAAAATTAAAATTAAAATTAAAATTAAAATTAAAATTAAAATTAAAATTAAAATTAAAAAATTAAAATTAAAATTAAAATTAAAATTAAAATTAAAATTAAAATTAAAATTAAAATTAAAATTAAAATTAAAATTAAAATTAAAATTAAAATTAAAATTAAAATTAAAATTAAAATTAAAATTAAAATTAAAATTAAAATTAAAATTAAAATTAAAATTAAAAAATTAAAATTAAAATTAAAATTAAAATTAAAATTAAAATTAAAATTAAAATTAAAATTAAAATTAAAATTAAAATTAAAATTAAAAAATTAAAATTAAAATTAAAATTAAAATTAAAATTAAAATTAAAATTAAAATTAAAATTAAAATTAAAATTAAAATTAAAATTAAAATTAAAATTAAAATTAAAATTAAAATTAAAATTAAAATTAAAATTAAAATTAAAATTAAAATTAAAATTAAAATTAAAATTAAAATTAAAATTAAAATTAAAATTAAAATTAAAATTAAAATTAAAATTAAAATTAAAATTAAAATTAAAATTAAAATTAAAATTAAAATTAAAATTAAAATTAAAATTAAAATTAAAATTAAAATTAAAATTAAAATTAAAATTAAAATTAAAATTAAAATTAAAATTAAAATTAAAATTAAAATTAAAATTAAAATTAAAATTAAAATTAAAATTAAAATTAAAATTAAAATTAAAATTAAAATTAAAATTAAAATTAAAATTAAAATTAAAATTAAAATTAAAATTAAAAAATTAAAATTAAAATTAAAATTAAAATTAAAATTAAAATTAAAATTAAAATTAAAATTAAAATTAAAATTAAAATTAAAATTAAAATTAAAATTAAAATTAAAATTAAAATTAAAATTAAAATTAAAATTAAAATTAAAATTAAAATTAAAATTAAAATTAAAATTAAAATTAAAATTAAAATTAAAATTAAAATTAAAATTAAAATTAAAATTAAAATTAAAAAATTAAAATTAAAATTAAAATTAAAATTAAAATTAAAATTAAAATTAAAATTAAAATTAAAATTAAAATTAAAATTAAAATTAAAATTAAAATTAAAATTAAAATTAAAATTAAAATTAAAATTAAAATTAAAATTAAAATTAAAATTAAAATTAAAATTAAAATTAAAATTAAAATTAAAATTAAAATTAAAATTAAAATTAAAATTAAAATTAAAATTAAAAAATTAAAATTAAAATTAAAATTAAAATTAAAATTAAAATTAAAATTAAAATTAAAATTAAAATTAAAATTAAAATTAAAATTAAAATTAAAATTAAAATTAAAATTAAAATTAAAATTAAAATTAAAATTAAAATTAAAATTAAAATTAAAATTAAAATTAAAAAATTAAAATTAAAATTAAAATTAAAATTAAAATTAAAATTAAAATTAAAATTAAAATTAAAATTAAAATTAAAATTAAAATTAAAATTAAAATTAAAATTAAAATTAAAATTAAAATTAAAATTAAAATTAAAATTAAAATTAAAATTAAAATTAAAATTAAAATTAAAATTAAAATTAAAATTAAAATTAAAATTAAAATTAAAATTAAAATTAAAATTAAAATTAAAATTAAAATTAAAATTAAAATTAAAATTAAAATTAAAATTAAAATTAAAAAATTAAAATTAAAATTAAAATTAAAATTAAAATTAAAATTAAAATTAAAATTAAAATTAAAATTAAAAAATTAAAATTAAAATTAAAATTAAAATTAAAATTAAAATTAAAATTAAAATTAAAATTAAAATTAAAATTAAAATTAAAATTAAAATTAAAATTAAAATTAAAATTAAAATTAAAATTAAAATTAAAATTAAAATTAAAATTAAAATTAAAATTAAAATTAAAATTAAAATTAAAATTAAAATTAAAATTAAAATTAAAATTAAAATTAAAATTAAAATTAAAATTAAAATTAAAATTAAAATTAAAATTAAAATTAAAATTAAAATTAAAATTAAAATTAAAAAATTAAAATTAAAATTAAAAAATTAAAATTAAAATTAAAATTAAAATTAAAATTAAAATTAAAATTAAAATTAAAATTAAAATTAAAATTAAAATTAAAATTAAAATTAAAATTAAAATTAAAATTAAAATTAAAATTAAAATTAAAATTAAAATTAAAATTAAAATTAAAATTAAAATTAAAATTAAAATTAAAATTAAAATTAAAATTAAAATTAAAATTAAAATTAAAATTAAAATTAAAATTAAAATTAAAATTAAAATTAAAATTAAAATTAAAATTAAAATTAAAATTAAAATTAAAATTAAAATTAAAATTAAAATTAAAATTAAAATTAAAATTAAAATTAAAATTAAAATTAAAATTAAAATTAAAATTAAAATTAAAATTAAAATTAAAATTAAAATTAAAATTAAAATTAAAATTAAAATTAAAATTAAAATTAAAATTAAAATTAAAATTAAAATTAAAATTAAAATTAAAATTAAAATTAAAATTAAAATTAAAATTAAAATTAAAATTAAAATTAAAATTAAAATTAAAATTAAAATTAAAATTAAAATTAAAATTAAAATTAAAATTAAAATTAAAATTAAAATTAAAATTAAAATTAAAATTAAAATTAAAATTAAAATTAAAATTAAAATTAAAATTAAAATTAAAATTAAAATTAAAATTAAAATTAAAATTAAAATTAAAATTAAAATTAAAATTAAAATTAAAATTAAAATTAAAATTAAAATTAAAATTAAAATTAAAATTAAAATTAAAATTAAAATTAAAATTAAAATTAAAATTAAAATTAAAATTAAAATTAAAATTAAAATTAAAATTAAAATTAAAATTAAAATTAAAATTAAAATTAAAATTAAAATTAAAATTAAAATTAAAATTAAAATTAAAATTAAAATTAAAATTAAAATTAAAATTAAAATTAAAATTAAAATTAAAATTAAAATTAAAATTAAAATTAAAATTAAAATTAAAATTAAAATTAAAATTAAAATTAAAATTAAAATTAAAATTAAAATTAAAATTAAAATTAAAATTAAAATTAAAATTAAAATTAAAATTAAAATTAAAATTAAAATTAAAATTAAAATTAAAATTAAAATTAAAATTAAAATTAAAATTAAAATTAAAATTAAAATTAAAATTAAAATTAAAATTAAAATTAAAATTAAAATTAAAAAATTAAAATTAAAATTAAAATTAAAATTAAAAAATTAAAATTAAAATTAAAATTAAAATTAAAATTAAAATTAAAATTAAAATTAAAATTAAAATTAAAATTAAAATTAAAATTAAAATTAAAATTAAAATTAAAATTAAAATTAAAATTAAAATTAAAATTAAAATTAAAATTAAAATTAAAATTAAAATTAAAATTAAAATTAAAATTAAAATTAAAATTAAAATTAAAATTAAAATTAAAATTAAAATTAAAATTAAAATTAAAATTAAAATTAAAATTAAAATTAAAATTAAAATTAAAATTAAAATTAAAATTAAAATTAAAATTAAAATTAAAATTAAAATTAAAATTAAAATTAAAATTAAAATTAAAATTAAAATTAAAATTAAAATTAAAATTAAAATTAAAATTAAAATTAAAATTAAAATTAAAATTAAAATTAAAATTAAAATTAAAAAATTAAAATTAAAATTAAAATTAAAATTAAAATTAAAATTAAAATTAAAATTAAAATTAAAATTAAAATTAAAATTAAAATTAAAATTAAAATTAAAATTAAAATTAAAATTAAAATTAAAATTAAAATTAAAATTAAAATTAAAATTAAAATTAAAATTAAAATTAAAATTAAAATTAAAATTAAAAAATTAAAATTAAAATTAAAATTAAAATTAAAATTAAAATTAAAATTAAAATTAAAATTAAAATTAAAATTAAAATTAAAATTAAAATTAAAAATTAAAATTAAAATTAAAATTAAAATTAAAATTAAAATTAAAATTAAAATTAAAATTAAAATTAAAATTAAAATTAAAATTAAAATTAAAATTAAAATTAAAATTAAAATTAAAATTAAAATTAAAATTAAAATTAAAATTAAAAAATTAAAATTAAAATTAAAATTAAAATTAAAATTAAAATTAAAATTAAAATTAAAATTAAAATTAAAATTAAAATTAAAATTAAAATTAAAATTAAAATTAAAATTAAAAATTAAAATTAAAATTAAAATTAAAATTAAAATTAAAATTAAAATTAAAATTAAAATTAAAATTAAAATTAAAATTAAAATTAAAATTAAAATTAAAATTAAAATTAAAATTAAAATTAAAATTAAAATTAAAATTAAAATTAAAATTAAAATTAAATTAAAATTAAAATTAAAATTAAAAATTAAAATTAAAATTAAAATTAAAATTAAAATTAAAAAATTAAAATTAAAATTAAAATTAAAATTAAATTAAAATTAAAATTAAAATAAA